>NW_027361843.1:2400000-2412500 GCF_039654945.1 Dendrobates tinctorius | reverse complement strand
CTGTGGAGGAGATAGGTGCTGACTGTACGTGGCGGGTCCACAAACAATAGTCAGTAGATAAACAGTCGCACTCAAGTGTGGATTAATCTTGCCAAAAAATCTTGAAGATTTTGTGAAATTTTTGGATTTTTATTTTATTTCAAATGCATCAAATAGTGTAACACCGCAGACAAAAGAAGTATCCAAAATGTGGGTATAATATTGTAATCCAGGATATGAGTATACTATGGTTACGTTTCGACCTACTGAGGCCGGTTTCACATTAGCGCTTTTTAAGCGCACGCACGGCCGGGGGTAGCTCCGCCCCGAGCCGGCTCTCTGCCTGGCGTGCCCGCCCCTTGCTTGTAGCGCCGCCTAATAGCGGACAGCGGCGCCTGCGATCGGCGCAAACTTTTCGGATTTTGGCGCGCATGGCGCACCGTCAAAAGTGCGCAGCGCAGGTCAAAGCGCAAGTAGCGCACGGCCTGCGCACGATCTGCGCACCCTATGCTAAAGATAGGGTGCGCCGATCGCAGGCGCCGCTGTCCGCTAGTAGGCGGCGCTACAAGCAAGGGGCGGGCATGCCGGGCAGAGAGCCGGCTCAGGGGCGGAGCTACCCCCGGCCGTGCGTGCGCTTAAAAAGCGCTAATGTGAAACCGGCTTAAGAGGCCTTTCTCAAACCATACTGCAAAATAAAATAAAAAGCAATTACAACAATGAATATGGACGACAAACTCGCGGAAAGCTGGAAAAGAAATAATAAACATGAAAAAAATACCTAATATTATGTTGTCTTTTTATCCCTTAGGGTGGTGGAATGGCGGCTTTCCATCTCATTGTATTTCAATTCTTTTTATTTCTTTATCTTACAGATCCACTAATTTTTTTTCCCCCTCCCCCGCATGGGTGAGTATTCCCGTATATATTTTTTCTATTTTCATATTTTATTTTTCATCCGTTTTTCGTTTTTCTTTTTCTTTTTCTTCTCCCTTTTTTATTTTCATTTTTATTTTATTCCCTTTTTCCCTTTTTTTCACATTTTCTCTCAAATTCTATTATTAATTCATTTTTTTATTTTTATTTTTATTTTTATATTTTATTTTTTTTTCTTTATTTTCATCTTACTATTTTTTATTTTTTTAATTTTTTAATTTTTCTACTTTTCATTTTTTCAATTTATTTTTCCCATTTCATTTATTTTTTTCCCATTTTTATGTTTTATTTTTCTCCTTCTCCCCCCCTCTTTTTTACTTATATCCCTTCTTCTTATTTATTAACCCGCTTTTCATATCTTTCTTTTTCTTCCCCTCTACTTCTTTTTTATTTATTGACACATTTCCAACTTCATCCCTTCCTCTCTCTCATTTATCATAAACTGTTCTCTCCCCTTCTCACCCCTCCCTCCACCACTGAGTCTCTCCTTCAACAGTGCAGGTACTGCTCTGAGCTACCGCATGCCTTCTTCCAAACACATACTGCCCTCAGCCTGACCTCCCCCTGCTCTCTCTCCCTCCCTATGCCGCAAACCCCATACAGACGTCAGGACGCTCTAGCCACCTTGGCTTTATGATGTCATCATCCTGCACCTTCTTAATACACATATATATACCGCGCTTTCTTGAGCACACACTTACAACACCGCAGGTCCAGGCTGCTCCCATGCCATCAGGTCAGCTCTGCAGCACCACCTGGTGCATAACATCTCCTTCTGATCCATTTTTTTCTTCTCCACATTCATCTCTCATGTTTTCTCCTACAGTCCCTGTTTGGGACTTCTGAAAATGCTCTAATTAATCTTTTCCTTGACACTACTTGAGGTAAGTACTCAGTATATCGGCCTGATTTGCCTGCCTTGTGTTTCCACCACCCCTGTTATTTCATCATGTACAGAGACAATACTATAATATGTCTCATCTAGGTCTGCTGCTTATCCCCATTGTTACTCCTGATGCCTAGAATGTTAAAATTGACTTGTGGCCAATAGTCTCTCTAGCACTTGCTTAATTTAATTTTTTTACTCTCTATATGACATTTTCCTAATTGCCTTAGGGACCTTTATGTTGTCGTGCTTAAATTTGTATAGATATATGTTTCGCCTTTAGGGTTTTTTTGCACTACTTTTCTGTTTTTGTTGTTTTTTTGTTAATATTTTTTAAAAAAATATATTTTTATTTTTTTTAAATTTTTTCACATTTTTTTCATGTTTATTATTTCTTTTCCAGCTTTCCGCGAGTTTGTCGTCCATATTCATTGTTGTAATTGCTTTTTATTTTATTTTGCAGTATGGTTTGAGAAAGGCCTCTTAGTAGGTCGAAACATAACCATAGTATACTCATATCCTGGATTACGATATTATACCCACATTTTGGATACTTCTTTTGTCTGCAGTGTTACACTATTTGATGCATTTGAAATAAAATAAAAATCCAAAAATTTCACAAAATCTTCAAGATTTTTTGGCAAGATTAATCCACACTTGAGTGCAACTGTTTATCTACTGACTATTGTTTGTGGACCCTCCACGTACAGTCAGCACCTATCTCCTCCACAGCAAGAGTGCGCGTCTTTCTTCTTTTGCTCGGCTTTTGTTGACGCTTGCACCTGCACCCTAAATGTCTCGGAATACCTTTGCCTTTGATGACACAACAACTACTCGGATCCTGTCCCAGGTTACCTCTTCAGGGGACTTCTTGAAAACCCCTGCTCAAGAAACCCGCACTAGAGACTACGAAAGGGAACGACGACGACTACTGGCCTATGATCTACATGCTACCACTCTGGCGGAGTATCATAAATTAGACAGAATTCCACGGGGCCTGCGGAGCCATCTCCGACCTACCTTATTCTCAGACAAACCTGAGTTCTGTGAAAGATTCCAGCAAATACTTAACAAATGTTCACTTGATATTATTCTGTTAACAATTGATTTTCTCTACACAGCAATTACCGAGACATCCACGAAAATTGCTTCTATAGAGGAACAACTTAGCTCCACTCTTTCTAACAGCGATTGGCAAAACCTTAAAACCAAAACGGACAAGTCCCTTGACGAACACCGTAAAACCCTACAAGACAAAAAGCGAGCCAAATTCCAAAGGGACGCAGACGACTACACCTACGACAGGGTCTACAGATTGCACGACTCCTCCTCTACGGGCTCTGGGCGAAGGAACTACAATCAAAGACGCACAGGCGCTTACCACACCGACAGCGACAGCTCCACTGGAAGCTCATCCCACAATCGTTTTTTAGCCAGGCGTCAACCTTCAAGAAACAACCATCAACAGACGGCAGGAGGAGACCGACTCGGAGGGCAAGCCGCAAACTACGCAGAACGTATGACGACCAGATCTCAGGTAAGCTCACCAACTCGGTCTTCAACATCTCATCTTACACCCTTAGCCCGTTAGAGCTGTCTGTTCTTCAAAAAGGCTTATCATTCTGTCCCACCCCCTCTTGGGATAAATTCCAGCTCTCACAAGATCTACAGAACTTTTTTCGGAATATTCGCCTTAAAACGTATTTTGGACTGGAACCAGTCACCCCAGGGAACAGGGCCCCTCCAATTGGGGGGAACCCCATTCCCGATTTATCCATCTCTTCCCTTGGTCTACGCAACCCCAGTAACTTCTCTCCACCACACACCTTTCATGCTGTTGAGGCTTTTATTGATGTAGTCCAAAAAGACATAGAATACATTCTAGCTGAACACGAAAAAGGTTTATTACCTACACATAGTAACATTACTCCTATAGAGAGACAAGCCATTGATTCCCTAAAGAATAATAAATCAATAATCATCAAACCGGCTGACAAGGGAGGAGCCATTGTCATCCAAAATTTCTCCGACTATATGGATGAAATTTCACGTCAACTTTCTGATTCCTCCACATACCAGAAAATTTCCTGTGATCCTACACCACGCATTAAGCTCCTAATTGACGAAGTCCTTGACAGGTATCTGACCCTAAAAACCATTGATTCCAAAACCGTCACATTTCTCAAAAATTCTAACCCAGTTATCCCTGTATTCTATACATTACCCAAAATTCACAAGTCTCTACTTAAACCTCCTGGCCGCCCTATCGTTGCCTCCACTGATTCAATCTTCTCCCCAATCTCCCCCTTTTTAGAAAAAATCTTGACCCCTCTTACCAAAACTACCAAGTCCTTTGTCCTAGATACAGGTCACTTTTGACAGGGAATTCTATATGTCCTTTTAATATCAATGTATTTCTGGGGTCTTACATGCATACTCTGTATATGAAAATGCTGTCTCATGATAATGATTTTCTATAACCTTATTCTTCATAAGAAATTGTACATGATGGATAAACTGCTTACTGCACCCAGTTGGACATTGAAACTACACGTCCACATGTTAGGTAGATACTGGGGCCATGAATACTTAGTAAGGCAGGTTAATGAGGCTAATGGAGCTATAACTGTCATGAGGATAGATTAATGAGAATAATATTGGGGTCTTGTGTAATTTACCCAAGACCTATTAAAGCTTTCAGCATGTCTACACAAATACTAATAATTAACAGCCGAGTACAATCTGATTGGTTAACGAATATGAATATGATTGGTTGAAACCATTTATGCTTACTGTTGAATGATCAATTGTCCAATGAAATGTGATGATGTAATGTTACCGCCTACTCAAATGAGCATATAAGCTACCTAATTAAATCAGGAAAGAGGGAACATCCTGCAGATACATACCCTGTCTCTGTGTGTGTTTGTTCTCCGCTACTCGAGTAGGCCTCAGACCAAAATCTGGCAACCTTCCAGCATATCGATCTCCCATTGAGAGATAAACATCAAATCACAAACCCATCAGTGGCGTCCCTGGGTGGACTGGTTACAACAGAAGACCCCAGTATCCTGAAATCCGGCACCCGCAGACTGAAGGCCTAGAGGACACACAGATCAAAATCACCGGTGAAGGTAAGAGCCATTGATTCTTACAAATTCTGTGTCTCCCCTCTGCTACATGTTCTGAACCGGCTCTTGGGGTACAGTATAGTCTGTCTTCTTAAATACCAGCGCTAAGAACCGTAGAATATCCTTGTGATACATAATATGTATGCTGGAGGGAGAAACCTAAAAGCTGCTACGTATGATTGCGCATGAATGATTGAACCAACCTTGAGGGTACTAGGAATTCTTTACTGTGTTTTTGCCCCTTGGGAGCGTCTCTCCATGGTAACTGGCTTGCCAGGATTCATGTGAGGACACGTCTCTGGCGGCATACGCATAAAGAAGGCTGTGTACGTCCTCTTGGAGAGTGCTAGAGGTACTGTAATGATGTATAGTAGGTTTCTATGAAGACAGTGGCTAGATGATAGAGTCACAGACACAGGTATACGTGAAAGTAGTTTGTATTAAACAAGCAGCACAGAACAGCACAGGTGCTGGCGGAGCCAGACAATGACAGCAGTGGTAACAGCAGCAGAACTCAGTCCAGTAGATAGCAAGTTGCACACCAGCACAATGTAGATGTAAGCAGACACAGTCCTAAGAATGCAGGCAAGGACAGTCACTTAGCCCTCTCCCTTGCGGGAGGGGAATCTTCGAGCACAGTGCAGTGGCAGAGAAAGTCACTAGGTAATTGATACTGAATGTGTAAAGGTAGCAGGGATAAGTCTCTCAGGTGAAACGCACACAGCAGTCAAGATCTTCAGCGCATACCGTGAGTGCTGTAGGAGCGGTGAGCGGTGGAGGCAGGGCTGGAAGGAGCCTTCAGGCAGACACCGTCAGAAGGTCCAGGCGGCGGCGGTTAGGCAGCAGGTAATCCAGGTGGATTCAGAAGGAAGGAAGGAGGTAGCACAGCGTGCAACTCCCAGCTAGCAGATCAGGTACAGGACGAGATATACAAGCAAGGTAGTCACGTCCAGGAAAGCTATTTAAACCCGGCGGGCGGGACCAACAGGCGGTGATGTCACAGGAACCAGTATGGCCGAATGAAGCCAGGCTTAAGGGCAACAGTAAGGGCAAAGTCCGGAACACAGCAGAATAGGAACGATGCTTACATTATTCCCCCCTTAAAGAATGTCCTCCGGACAATCTTCGACCAGGCTTGTCCGGGTACCTTAGATGAAACTGCTCCAGCAGCCGCGGGTTCCCAGGAATTCTCCTCGACAGAGTATCCTTGCCACTTGACCAGGTATTGCAGCTTCCTTCTGAAGATCCGTGAATCCAGAATCTTCTCCATGACATATTGTTCATGTCCATCAACGAGCACTGGAGCTGGAGGAGAGGAAGTACGCCCTGGGAAGGAATTTGGTACAACTGGCTTTAGTAGGGAAACATGGAACACCGGGTGAACCTTCCAGGCAGGGGGCAATTTCAGACGCACCGCTACCGAATTCACTAGAGCCACGATCTTGTATGGCCCTACAAACTTCTGTCCAAGCTTGACAGTCGGTGCCCTCACCCTCAGATTCTTGGTAGACAACCAGACCGTATCTCCCACCCTATACACTGGAGCCGGCCTCCTGGTACGATCTGCTGCTCTCTTATACCTCTCCTGCGCTGTCGTCAAGGTGGTCTTTAGAGCTTCCAAATTCTGCTGTAAGAAGGAAAGATGGTCAGACACAGCAGGCACTGCAGCCTCCTTGGGGAACTGCGGCAAGATGCTTGGGTGGTAACCCTGATTAGCAAAGAACGGTGACTGCTTAGTCGAGGAGTGCTGCGAGTTGTTATATGTGAACTCTGCCAGGGGAAGCAGATCTACCCAATCGTCCTGCAGATGACTTAAGTAGCAACGGAAGTACTGCTCCAGGGTCTGATTCGTACGTTCCGTCTGTCCATTGGTCTGTGGATGGTAAGCCGAAGACAGACTTACTCTAATATCCAGAGCCGCGCAGAAACACCTCCAGAACCTAGACGTGAACTGCACCCCACGATCCGAGATCACCTCATCCGGGACCCCGTGCAGACGGACCACCTCTTGAATCAACAAGTCTGCAGTCTGTCTTGCTGTGGGTAATCCAGCGCAAGGGATAAAGTGTGCTGCCTTAGTGAGGCGGTCCACGACCACTAGAATGGTGTTTTTACCCTTGGAGACCGGTAGTTCAACAATAAAGTCCATTGAGATGGATCTCCAGGGACGAGATGGTATAGGCAAGGGTTGTAACAACCCGGAAGGTGACGCACGAGGCGTCTTGAACCGAGCACATACCTCGCAGGATGACACGTATCCCTCCACGTCCTTCCGGTACGAAGGCCACCAGAAGTACCGAGCCAGGAACTCTTGGGTCTTCGTTATTCCACGATGTCCCCCAATCTTAGAATCATGGATCAGTCGGAGGACTTCAAGTCTTGTCACTTCTGGTACATACAGCCGATTCTCCTGTAACCACACTCCTCCACTGAATTTTAGGCTTACTTCGGGGGTAGGTTGCCTTAGCAACGGATCTGCTGCGTATGCTGCTTTGATCTCAGACAGAAGATCCTGATGATGGATTGCAGAGATGAAATGAGCGGGAGACACAACAGTACTAGTGTGACGCCTCTGGCTAATACGTCCAAGAGTGGACCCTCTGGATCGCGGATCCGGAGCCCCTGGGCCGAGCACACCTGGTGAAGACCGACCCCTGTACAGGGATCGTTAGGGGCAGGACCGCAGGGGGCGGAACCGCGACAGCCGGAGCCAGCAGGGACGACTCGGAGGACTGGCAGACAGAGCAGGAGTAGCGAGGTGGAGGGCAGAAGGAAATGGCTGGAAGCCTACAGGAAAGGTACAGCGAGGACCACAGGAAGGGGACAGGCAGACAGACACGGAGCAGGAACAGGGCAGACAAAGGAACAGTAAGGATAGGCTGGGTACACAGAAGAAGGTAGGGCCGATGGGTGCTGCAAGTCACAAACAATCATCAGGCGCCCTCAGAATAGAGCGGACGCCTGATATATGCGGAGACCGGAAGTGCGCCCTACAGACCCTCCCCTAGCGACGCCCCCTGCCAACGGAAGAGGCCGGGGGAACGCGCGTGCGCGGCCTAAGGCCGTCGCGGTTACCCGCAGCAGAGCGGCAAGCAGTGCGGAGGAACGCGCGAACCGGGAGGCGCAGGTGAGAGGAAGCTGCGGCGGGCACCGCCGCTAAAGGGGCATCGGCGGGCACGACCGCCGATGTCACAGTACCCCCTCCCATATGCCCTCTCCTTCTGAGGTTGGTTAGAAATCTTTTCATGATAAGGGGGGCATCGACATTCTCTCGGGGCTCCCAGGACCTCTCCTCTGGGCCAAAACCCTTCCAGTCGATAAGAAAAAGAGTCTTACCTTTGACCCTTTTCATAGCCAGGATGTCCTTTACTTCAAAGACATTGTCAGAACAAATTGGCGAGGGAGGGGACATGGAGGTTGGTTGGAACCGATTCAAGACCACAGGTTTAAGGAGCGAGATATGGAAGGCGTTAGGGACCCGGAGTGACGCCGGCAACCTCAATTTGTAGGCTACCCTGTTAATGCGCCCAAGTACTTCAAAAGGCCCGATGTACCGAGGACTTAATTTGTAAGCAGGGACTTTCAGGCGGATATGTTTGGTAGAAAGCCAGACTTTGTCCCCGGGCTGGTACGGGGGTAGATCCCTTCGTCTTTTGTCCGCGTGTTTCTTAATTCGGACGTTGGCTAGCTCGAGCGCCTCTCTGGTCTCCTTCCAGATTTGCGAAAACTCCTTGGCGAGAGTGTCTGCTGCAGGAACTCCAGACGATGCGGAAAAGGGCAATGGAACCCCAGGATTTAGCCCAGTTACCACAAAGAACGGTGTCTTGGACGTTGATTCGCTGGAATGATTATTATGAGCGAATTCCGCCCAAGGTAGAAGAGAGACCCAATTATCCTGATGAGCGTTAGAAAAGTGGCGCAGGTAGGTGGTCAGAATTTGGTTAATCCGTTCCACTTGGCCGTTGGTTTGAGGATGATACGCTGAAGAGAAGTCGAGAGACGTGCCCAGGAGCCGACAGAGGGCCCTCCAGAATCGGGAAGTAAACTGGACCCCTCGATCGGTCACGATTCGCAGAGGGAGACCATGTAGCCTGAACACGTGGTGGATAAAGATTTCGGCCAACTTTGGGGCAGATGGCAGTCCGACCAAGGGAATAAAGTGGGCCATCTTGGAAAAGCGGTCAGCGACGACTAAGATGGTAGTACACCCAGCCGAGCGAGGCAGATCAGTCACGAAATCCATGGCGATTTGCTGCCAAGGAGCCTCTGGGACAGGCAACGGATGAAGGAGGCCGGAGGGGAGAGTCCTTGGAACCTTGTTCTGAGCACAAGACCTGCAGGAGGCTACAAAGTCCTTTGCATCCTGGTGGAGAGAGGACCACCAGTAATACCGGGAAAGAAGCAAAAGAGTCTTCTTAATCCCAACGTGCCCAGCAACCTTGGAAGAATGTCCCCAGCGCAGTACTTCCAGGCGTTTGTTTGGAGGGACGAAGGTCTTGCCAGGCGGAGGGTTAGAGAAACTCACGGGGGCCACGGAGATAACCTTAGCCGGCTCGATGATATATGATGGATCCTCCTCCCTCTCTGGAGGCTGCAAAGACCTGGAAAGCGCATCGGCTTTGATGTTCTTACTGCCGGGCCGGAAGTGGAGCTTAAACTCAAAACGGGAAAAATACAGAGCCCACCTGGCTTGTCTGGAGTTGAGTCTCTGGGCAGATTGCAGGTAGGCCAGGTTCTTGTGGTCCGTGAAGATAGTAAAGGGGTGCACTGCCCCCTCGAGCAGATATCGCCATTCCTCCAGCGCCATTCTAATGGCCAATAATTCCCGGTCCCCAATGGAGTAGTTGCACTCCGCCGGAGAAAAGGATTTGGAGAAGAACCCGCAGGGGACAAGACGTCCAGATGGAGCCTGTTGGGAGAGAACTGCCCCAGCTCCAGTGGAGGAGGCATCAACCTCCAGAATGAAGGGCCTACTGGCCACTGGACGGTGTAAAATCGGAGCAGAAGCAAACGAGCGTTTCAGGGCAAGAAAGGCGTCCTCGGCTTCAGAGGGCCAGACGTTAGGCTTCGTCCCCTTACGGGTCAGGACCGTAATGGGCTTGGTGACTGTAGAGAAGTGGGGTATAAACTGCCGGTAATAATTAGCGAAGCCGAGGAAACGCTGGATGGCCTTTATGCCAACCGGACGAGGCCACTGGAGTACCGCGGACAGCTTGTCCGGATCCATCTTAAGACCGGAATCCGTGATGATATACCCCAAGAAGGGTAACGCTGTTTGCTCGAAGAGGCACTTCTCGATCTTGGCGTAAAGACGATTTTCTCGAAGGCGCTGCAGGACCATGCGTACACTTCTCCGATGGGAGGAGAGGTCGGTCGAGAAAATGAGGATATCGTCCAAATACACCACCACGCA
The DNA here is from genome assembly GCF_039654945.1 of Dendrobates tinctorius. Classification (NCBI taxonomy): domain Eukaryota; kingdom Metazoa; phylum Chordata; class Amphibia; order Anura; family Dendrobatidae; genus Dendrobates; species Dendrobates tinctorius. The sequence goes on along the minus strand of NW_027361843.1, from coordinate 2,402,158 downwards.
GGAATAGAGTAGGTCTCGGAACACCTCATTTACGAATTCCTGAAACACCGCTGGAGCATTGCAGAGACCGAACGGCATGACCAAGTATTCATAATGGCCGTCCCGGGTATTGAAGGCCGTCTTCCACTCGTCCCCCGCTCGGATTCGGATTAAGTTGTAAGCTCCCCGCAGATCCAACTTCGTGAAGATTCTGGCCCCCCTCAGCCGGTCGAAGAGTTCAGGAATCAGCGGGAGCGGGTACCGGTTTTTAACCGTGATGTTGTTCAGGCCCCGGTAGTCAATACAGGGTCGCAGGGACCCATCTTTCTTCCGGACGAAGAAGAAACCTGCGCCCGCAGGGGACGAGGACTTCCGGATGAACCCCTTGGCCAGATTTTCCTGTATATATTCCGACATAGCCGAGGTCTCTGCTGGGGACAAAGGATAAGTTCTCCCTCTGGGAGGAGTGGCACCAGGAACTAGGTCGATAGGGCAGTCATAGGAGCGATGAGGGGGTAAGGAATCCGCCTCCTTCTTGCTGAACACGTCGGCAAACGTGTGATAGGGTGCGGGTAAGCCCGGGAGGTCGGCAGGCTTCAAGCATGGACGAGGACGCGTGAGGGCCCGTAGGCAGTGCTCCTGGCAGGAGTGCCCCCAACGGAGAACTTCCCCAGAGCGCCAGTCAATCACAGGCTCGTGCCGTCTGAGCCAGGGCAGTCCTAGGAGAACAGCATGGGCTAGTTGTGGCAGGACATAAAAGGCTATCTTTTCGAGGTGGAGAGCTCCGATTTGAAGATCTACTTCGACGGTAATCATGGTGATGAGTCCGGGTAAAGGTTTACCATCAACGGAGGAAATAGCGCGAGGGTTCTTCAATACCAACACCGGAATCTGGAGTTTGTCAACCTCCTCCTGGCGGATGAAATTACCGGCAGCACCCGAGTCCACATACGCCTCCACAGACCCACGCCCCCGACCTGTAATTAGCAAAGCTGAAAGAGTAAGGGGAAGAGAGGAATTTTGTTCACCTAGGGGGTCCTCTCTTACCTGACCTAGGTGGAGGCATTTCCCGACCTCTCTGGCTTCTCTGGACAGGAACGCACAAAATGGTTGGCCCCTCCACAGTACAGGCAGAGGCCCTTGGTCATCCTCTCCCTGCGGCGTTGCTCGGACAGTCTGACCCGATCAACCTGCATAGGCTCAGGAGCGGCGCTAACAGGAGATACAGGGAAACGGGGGACAGGAGCCTGATACAGCCTAAAGGACCTTCTCTCTCCGACTGCCTCTCGAGCGCGCTCCTGAAAGCGTAGGTCTATGCGAGTGGCCAGCGAAATAAGGTCCTCCAGAGTGGTGGGGGTGTCTCGCCCGGCAAGCTCATCCTTGATCTTACTGGAGAGGCCTCTCCAAAAGGCTCCCACAAGAGCCTCATTGTTCCACCCTAACTCAGAAGAGAGGGTCCGGAAGCGGATGGCGTATTGCCCCACTGTGAGGGAACCCTGGCGGAGGTTAAAAAGGGCCTCAGTGGAGGATGCTAAGCGACCCGGTTCATCGAATACCTTGCGAAAGGTTTCTAAGAAGGTCTGTAAATTTAGCACTACGGGGTCATCTCTCTCCCACAAGGGGTTCACCCAGGACAGGGCCTCACCCTCAAGATGGGACACAACGAACGCCACCTTGGCGCGGTCAGTAGGGTACTGAAGGGGGGCAAGCTCAAAATGTAGCCTGCATTGATTTAAAAAACCCCGGCATAACTTGGGATCTCCGCTGTACCTGGGGGGTTTACCCAGACGGGGAGCCGGAGTAGAGGCTACATCCGGGGAGGAAGTTGCAGCGGCAGCAGAGGATTGCAGGGCCAGCAATCGGTCATCCACGGATGCCATGTAACCCAAGATGTGGGATTGGGCGTCGCGCTGCTGCGCGAGCTCCTGTTGAAGGCTGACTAAGAGAGGAGCGTGCCCGGGGTCAGAGGTCTGCAGGGCGGACAACCGGGTGTCCATAGACTTCATAAAGGACATTATCCGGTTCTGATTTTCACGAAGGAAAAGCAATTCCTTTTGTGTGGCGGCTGCGGCACCGGCGGGATCCATGGCCTGATGATACTGTGACGCCTCTGGCTAATACGTCCAAGAGTGGACCCTCTGGATCGCGGATCCGGAGCCCCTGGGCCGAGCACACCTGG